>NC_056616.1:16087770-16112770 GCF_018340385.1 Cyprinus carpio
ATGGAGGAAAGCCCTGCCCACACTCCTGCGACTGAGGGTGAGCTGCATGTGGTTTCTGGGAAGTATACAGAAGAACTTTGGTGGTTTCCATGAGGTACAAACTAGAAACTCACATATTTTTGTCATAGTACACAAGGACTCACATTTTGAAGGTAGAAGTGTGTAATGTACAATACCACTTTTTCTAATCCCTCGCATTAGGGGTCAATTGCTGGGCCCAAATGTGCATTACATACACAAAGAGCTAATACACTTTGCTGCGGATGACTCATTAGAGGTGAGGACATGATAATTAAAGGGTTTGTTTGGTGTGTGTTGTGTGTGTGTGTGTGTGTGTGTGTTGTTTATAAAAGAGCTTTAGCGTCTGTGACAAGTTCAGTCGCATGGTCATTTCATTGGCACACTGTCTGGTGCGAGGACAGCAACTTTCTTCAACAGAAAGATTCAGCCTTCTCAAGAACCCTCTGTACTGACTGCGAGTTCGCTTGAACAATAGCCATCGACCATTGTAAACCCCCCCCTCGCAAGGACAACAGCGCTTATAGTAACTTCGCTTTTGGAGGCACACAGGCAAGAACTTCCCTTCTGGAGTGGTGTAATCAAAGAAATAAATTTTGGTTCCGCTGGTAATAGATTAACAAATGAATGTACTACTGTACTGTAGAGCGTAAAGGTGTGTGAAATTTCTGCACCAGTTAAAGGGAATTGGAAAAAATGGCAGATTTTTCCAAAAACTCACCATGCAATTGATCGCAATTTGATTAGATATTTGAAAAAAAAAAACTAATATAATATTTTTAGCTCAAACAAAGTTCACACATACCTTAAACACCAAAACTACCAAAAATTCTTATAGGTGCCAAGCCAGGACATACTGTGCTACGTGTGTGTTAAAGCTCTGTGCACAGCGAGTGAGTCTTGGGGAGGATGATATGCAACATTGCACCTCCCTGCTAAGGGCTTGAGTGTGGTATTTTGTATTCTGTCAATGATCCTCTGAGAAAGTGTTAGTCACACTGCATTAGCATCCACTATAGTGCAAAGCTCCCTGAGTCATCAGACATAGTGATTTTCATGATTAATGATGATGGAAACCCAACATTATAGACTATCTGTTATAATCAGTGATCTCACACCAGCCTATATCTCCACCTAGAGCCCCCTTCCTGTGGTTGGCAGAAATATGTTTCTTGAAATATCTGATGACGAGAAGGCTTTGTTGATTTGTGTTAGCTCAATGCTTTTTAACTGGTAGGTATTGGATGCTCTGTTGAACAATCTTCAAGAGACTTTTATAGCTGGCCACTTCCCCAAGGGGAGGGAGCAGACCTGTAGATGAGAGCAAGGTATCCTGTTAATTTTTTGATGCTTTTTATGTTGAGAATCTTTTCTCATTGTGACTTTTTGTGATCTTTTAGGAAGACTCTTTAGTTTACCTGAATAATTTATGGTACCAATACGTACTAAACAAAATACTAAACCTTTTAATTATGTCGTTTAAAAATATTTTATTAAATAATAATAACTTATGATTTTAAAATAATAATAATTGAAGTTATAATAATAGTATATTTTAATTAAATTATTAGCACAAAATGGCAAGACACTGTCAAAGGCATAGCATAATACAACAACACAGTAGGAGGGCTGTACTTACTTCTAAACTACTAATGCAGAAATTCTCAATATAAGGTCGAAATCTTTTAAGAATTGGTTTATCTGTTTTTGTAAGAAAATCTCGTATCATCACTATTGCTGCATTTATTTGATGAAAAAATACAGTATAAAACTAAAATTTGTTCGAAATATATTACATTGGAACATCCTAACAAAAATAATATATAATAATAACACAAAATATATAATATTCATGTTCTATTTTAATAATATTTTAAACATTTATTTATTTCTGTGAATGGCACAAGCTGAAATTTTCAGTAGCCATTACTCCAGTCTTCAATGTTACATGAGCCTTCAAAATTCATTGTAATATGCTGATGTGTGATGCTCCATGAAACTTTTTGATCAATGTCGATAATTAGTTGTGCTGTGTAAATTTTTTGTGGAAACCATAATTACATTTTTTCTTCAGGATTCTGCTCATGAGTACAGAAATTCCAAACAGTAAAGCATTCATTTCAAAAATTTTTTTATCACCAATGTAAAAAGTCACGTTTGATTAATTTAATGCATCCTTGCTGAATAAAAGTATTGATTTGGGGGGAAAAAATTGACCTCAAACTGTTGCAGTGTTAGTGTATGTCTCATTCTCACCCTTACAGCAGGTGAATATACCAGACTTGGTTGTCTACCCTGCCTTGGTAGCAGCAGAACAGAAACGGCCTCCTCGTCTGCGACCTGCGGGTTTCATGAGAAACTCCGAGCAGTGCTCTCCTGGTCTTGCCGCCCCCGTGTCATCATATGGAGGACCAGATGCTACTTCCGCTTCTTTTCAGAGTGATGTTCAGACAGTCAGTGCACTACTAACCAATGTAAACCTTCTAAACGCACACTCCTTTGGCAAGGGGGTTGCCCTGTCAGATTCTCTCTATTTTAAGTGTATATTTAATCTGTCCTTCTGTTTACACCTGGTCTAGAATGTTCTGCCAGTTCCAGCGGGAAGCTGGTCCAGGACGTTATTGTGTTGTTCTTTGTGGCGCTATAACCAGCGCAAAACAGGAATCAGCGGCAAGAAATAATCAGCACAAATAAAGCAAGGTTAAAAAAGAAACAACAGGATCTGACTTTATATTACATTTGTTGTGTTATGAGATCACGTGAATCAGGACAGTCTCCGTCTTACTAGAATTTAAGAGCTTGCTCAAGGTAGAAAGCTACTGGCAACAGGCTTCGCTATCGGGACCTGTGTGAAATCACAATAGACCTCTTCTCCAAGTCCGTAATTTTTGCAAACATTTCCCCCCCCATTGATCAGCTCTTGAGCTGGTCGTGAGCCCTGTAGCCAATGTCAGGTGAAAACAGCTCACATTTTTTTTAAACTTCTGTTATGCGTCCTCATTTACTTGTGCTCGTGAGCTTATTGTTTGTTTTATTGCAACGCAAAAATAAACATTCTGATGCAGGTACAAGCTCTGTTCATATTATTTACCCAAACTGAGATCCGTCATCAAGGCAACAAACAAACATCTACTTCAGCAGCTGGGAGTTCTGTGTGCGGAAAGTGTTTGTGCCGTTAGAAGGACCAAAGTATAGTTAGTGGTAACTTTGCGTATGTGAGCCTCTCATTATTAAAGCGCGGGTCACATTAACAACAGTTTTGGTTCAATTTTTGTGGCACAACAATGATCCATGTATGAAAGTAAAGCTCACAGCTGTGTGAGGAAATCTTTCATCCTCCACATGGAGTTCCAACCGTAAATGACAGCATTTTGCCTCTTAAAAAAATAAATGTGAAGATTTGTAATATATTGAACATCATTTCATTCATAGAAGTAATTAAATCCTCAAACTTTTTGTGTATGTTTCTCTTATCACAGTGTCTGGAGTGGGCTGGACAAATATGGACATAACAGAGCCGGTAATGAAAGATCTGTCACTACGTTTACCCTTTCCATTTAGTTTTTAAAAGACCAACTTCTTTTTCCTGAACACTTTGTGAGCTGATTTATGTTTCACTTGTTAGTGTTTGAAATAACTTTTTTATGTTTATAGTATTCATAAAAGGGCTGAAAGAGAGCTTTTGGATCAGACAAAGGGAGAAGGAGGAGGATCTTCTTTTAACTTGAAATGGTGGAGCAATTACCCCATTTTTAATCATTTTATGAAGGGACAGCAATTGTTTTTTTTTTTTTGTTTTTTTTATACACCAATACAATTCTATTTGTCCAATTTTGGTGCCTGAAAAGACAAACAGGTTTTTCATTATGTGGTTAAATGTTAAACGTTTTT
The DNA here is from genome assembly GCF_018340385.1 of Cyprinus carpio. Taxonomy (NCBI): domain Eukaryota; kingdom Metazoa; phylum Chordata; class Actinopteri; order Cypriniformes; family Cyprinidae; genus Cyprinus; species Cyprinus carpio. Next base: position 16,091,680 of record NC_056616.1, read on the forward strand.
AATGCCACTAACAAAGAAGTCAAAAATATAATTTGAAACATTACTAGCTGTGTTTGTGGTATTACTGTAACACATAGTGGGAACTGCTGGAACGACAGCAGAGTGAGGCGAAAACTAAGCTTGAGATAAACAGTCGCGAGACCGACAACGTATGAAGTGGAACGTTCCTTCATGCACCCTCTCTCCTCAAACTTTTGATATTTTACTAGCTAGACATATGTATGGGTTGTTTACTTGTTTAGTTTTATAATGCTTTTTAATGCAGACTAGACAGCAGTCAGGCCTCTCTGGTAGTAAATAGGATTTCAGATTAAAAAAAAAAACTAAAAGGAGCCCAGCCAGACCACCGGCCCAATCTCAGACCCACGGAACAAGGCCCAAGAAAGTATCAGGCATGAACCTGCCAGCTGCATGTACTCACGTGTCAGTCAGAGGGGGTTTGCCGGAGCACGGGCCCCGCCAGCCCAGTGCGCTCAAAGTAGACTTCAATCTCAAACGAAAGAAAAACACATCAGCAAAGGCCAGGCCCACCTCAAGCAGGCTAGGTGGTCTCAGCCCCAGCGGAAGCAGACAGACCAGCGAGCACTCAATCCTCTTCTGCTGGTTAGCAGTCCTTTGCCTGATTGTACAGTAATGTTAACTGAATAACAAAAACATTGCATTTGTTTTAACTATATACACTACATAATCCAAAGGTTTGTAGTCAGTAATTGCTTTTTAAAGAAATGAATACAGCAATATAAGCATTAAAATAATAAATTGACCCCCGACCCTACAGACCCCCCCCCCCGGCACCCCCCCCCCCGCCATTCTTTATAACTTTCACTATCGTTAAAACTGAAGACTGGAGTAACGATGCTGAAAAATGTCAGCTTTGCCATCACAGGAATAAATTACAGTACATTTTAAAATATTTTAATCTAATGTAGAAACAAAGTTTTACTGTATTTTACAATCAAATCGCAGCTTTTGTGAACATAAGATACTTCTTTCAAAATCAAACTTTTTTTTACCAACCTCATTTTTTTTTTTGATCTTTACGAATGACAAAGGCGCTCTGTTCTAAAGGTTTAGAATTGGAGTGGCTTATTTTCCCAACACTGATCTTGTTTGCCAGGTAAGGAGATGCGGAGGGGCCAAACTAGCGTTCGCCAGTCGTTCCCTCAGCGGTTCATCCCACGCACCCAAGATGACAAACCCAGTACAATCCTTGTACGTAACATAATTCATCTCATCGCTCTTGTGTCTGCTATTGCCGACTCTGGATTGCACCAGCCAGCTGAGATCTGTCTAGATTTAGAATTTTGTCATGAATTAGACATCACCAGTGTTACATCGACTATTTATACTCAACATTCTCTTAGAAAAGTGAAGGGATTCAGGAAGCTGCCTGGATCGGGAAAGAGCGCTATGTTACCATTAAAATGGCTATCTAATCAAATATCATCATCGGGTTATAATGAGATGTCTTTGACGCAAACTTTCTGTTGTTTTACCTGTACTCGTTTGTTTTCCAGATGATAACCTGCGACCCAACCACTTTAATGTTGCTTCATCAATCTCCCCCACCCCATCATCTTCCTCCATGCCCGTCCTGATCCGCAGCAACAACACGAGCAGCTCTTTGGATCACCGGAGTAACGGGAATAAAGACACACAGTCTAGGAAGCTCTCTGTGTACGTGAAGTGCGATCCTGTACTGTTTCACCTTAAGCTTATAATCTTTAATTAATCTTGACATTTTGGGCATAATCATTTTATTATTATAAACTGGAATGATTCAGACAGACTGATCTTGACCTCTGTGATGTTTTTTTCTATTCATGTCTGACAGACAGCGGAAGTCAAATTCGTTTGGAATGCAGTCTGGGAGAGAGTGATTACCACTTTGCCTTCTGACTTAAAGCCCCTTCCTACAAGACTTTTCATTCTGCAGCAGCAGTCCCCCTCCATTTTGATGTGTCCATTCTCTTCTATACCAGAACCGGCTTAAGATATGCTGGGGCATCAGTTAAGGTCTGCATTGATCCATCTCTGCCTTATTTCACCAAAAATTCACACCATACGCCATAAAATGAAAACGAGTTGAGGAGTAATTGAATGTATTTAATTTACTGCCTCATTATTTTGTTTCTTGTATTATAGCATGCTTTGCAAATTCTCTGTTTTATATTTTTGAAGTGGCTAAGAGAAAAAGAAGCACTATGTATTTTTATGATTGAAGAGTTTTGGAACTCTCCATCCCATCCCACCAATGAGATTGTGCCTGGTGCTGCCCAGCACCTGATTGATTATCGCCAACATCTTAGTACCCAATGAATAAAAATTATGTTGAATATGGTGTGCTTTAATGAGTTGCATTTGAACAACCTGTTACAGTGCTGATAAAAATACTATGCTGATACTGACAAATCTCCAGAAGCACAAAAACCAAGTTACTTGTCACATGCAACATTATACTTTGTGGTTAACACTTCATCACGCCATCAATAAATCTCCTTAATCAACAATTTCAGAAAAGTGAGTGACGTGACATACAGCCAAGTATGGTGGGGACCCATACTCAGAATTCGTGAGCTCTGCATTTAACCCACCAAAGTGCACACACACACATCAGTGAACATACACACACCATGAACAGCAATTTATGCTGCGGCGCTACGAGGTGGGGAGCAGTTGGGGGTTCGGTGCCTTGCTCAAGGGCAAACCATCCAACCAATAGCCCACCAAATACCCGAACCCACAACAAAAACAATAGTTAATCTCGGATGGCTATAAATGTTTTTATTGTTCATCTATACATTCCTAAAAAAACACTATACATTTACAGTTTTTTTCTTATCAGACATTGTATTGTTATTATATTATACTGATATTTTTGTTTTACATTAAATATTAGAAACACTATTCTGTTACATTACACAAATAAATGTTAAATTCTAAGTTGGTTATTCATGCAAAACAACAGGTTAATCTATGTGTAGGAATAAGACTAAGTACACACCACTGGCAGTTTATCTATACATAATTAGTTCTTAGTTGGGTCAACCACACATCCTATGTAAAGGATGCATTGTGTGGCCTCATGGTAGACGACAAAAATGAAGGGTCGGTTGAAAGTGAGCCTGGGAGGAAGAGGGGTCATAAAGAGATTGCTTGAGGCATCGGCCACTGAGCCTCCAGTCTCATCCACCTCCACATTGACCTTCTGGACCACCTGGAATCAAGAGGCATCAGTCAATGCATGCTGGTATATCACATCATTTACTATATATATTTTTATGATATATTAATGTTAATGTGTGTGTATGCATCCTTGATGAATAAAAGCAATAATTTCTTTCAAAAACAAATCTTGCGCACACTGGTGGCCAAAATTATTAGAACACTAGTATTTTCACCAGCTATAAAAATGGTTTTAAGTCAGTTATTTCTATCTTTTACTGTAGCGTGTCAGTAGGAAATATCAATTTACATTTCCAAACATTCATTTTGCCATTAATGTGTAAATAATTCAGTGAGACTTTTTGTTTTGCACAAGGGAGTCTGACAGCAGCCAGTGCTCCACACAGAGATCTGATCTCATTCATCATCCAGTCCGTCTGGAATTATATGAAGAAATGGAACAAACTGAGACTAAATCGCAGCAGAACTGGCAACGTCTCGCAAGATGCTTCGAGAAAAAGCATCAAAAGATAGAAACAACGGACTTAAAAACTTATAACAGTATTTTGCATATTACTGTTTTTATTGATTAAAATTAATGCAGCCTTGGTTGAGCAACAAGAAACCTTAAAAAAAGAAAGAACCCTACTAAGCCCAATTTTTAAACAGTAACGTATGACAATGTTCTGACAATACTTGTTAAAATCATGGTGCATGTAACTGGTAGACATGAAAAATGCATTGACATCTTCTACTGGTTTCCTTGTATTGCTGGAAAGATCTCACACCTGTCTGACAGTTTCAGGGCCTTCATTGCTGCTGATTCCAGGATTGGAGATCTGCAGTGTTCTCGAAGATCTCTTTAATGCCCATGGGCTGGGCAGACTCTACTTAGTGAGTTGTACTGCGAGTTCAATGAAAATCTGGGCAACTGAAATCTCCAGCTTCCTGAGGACAGAGACCACAAAACTGATCTTTAAAAGATCAACTGAAGAATGTGTCTTGAAATTGCATATTTCTACCAGGGGAACTATAAACTGTTTCAAGTATGTCATGCTTGATTGCCTACTTTGGCGTGCTCACGAGCGGCATGACGTGTTGCATGAGTGGAGATCTTGCTTGAGAGCATTTTCAAAAAAAAAAACACATTGATTTTGTGAAAATGTGAGAGACTGATTACATGACTCACTTCTTTTTCAGCTTTTCCAACCCATCCACGAGAACAACTTCACCGTCATGGATTCATCAATGTAGGTAGTAGGGTGTCCACATCCTCATCTGGAAGAAGGACAAGCATTGGGCATTGCCTCTAGCCCGCTAGGGCAGTGTTTCCAGAATGCCAACCTTTAATGTGGGGTCATAGGCCAGGTAGTATGTTTGCCTGAATGGAGCATCATGGGCACTTGCACAATCTTTATACTTGTTCACGATAGAAACGCTCCTCTTGGGTGAAGGTAACGTTGAAGGGTTGCAGCCAGCCCAACCTATTAAAGATCAAGAGATTATCTTTTCACATTCACTTTTTTTGAAACGTATTACACGCCTCTCTGGAATACCCAGTTCTGATTGGTCAAATTGTGGCATTCAGTGGTCAGATGTTCATATTGTGGATAGGCTAACTGTTTTGTACATTGTAATGGACTATTTTTCTTAGCGGACAGGTAAAATTTCACCTCCAATCAATTTTTATACATTTATATTCATATATTTGGTAAATGATATGGTGTATATGATATAAGCATATATTAGAAAACTAAAATATGCTAATATATCGAAGCAGTAATAGCAACTACTACCTGAAATATTAAGATAAAATGTTAATTATGACATTATTCACTTGTTTTTTCCTCACCTGTGAAGAAAGATGCACTGATGAACATCGCCATGGCTTTGTGGATCTATGTTCTCCACCACATTGCTTGGAGGATCCCTTGTCCCCTGTTCGGGTGCCTCTTACGTAATGAGCCGGCGGATGCTCCCTTTGGTCCTCGCCAGTTTTGTCCATTGGCAAAATTCACATTTTGAACATCTGCATTATAAAAACTTGCTTTACCTGGTTGCTGAAGCCGTTCGCCTTTCTGCCTTGTCTGTCCCTGTGCTCATCGAAGAGACCGGGTTAAAGTGGCCTGGATGCTGGAGCAGTCAGCTCCGGTCATTGATGACCTTGAGGTAGGGTCTGAGCATCACATAGTTCGGCTCTCCATCTTTACTCCACCTGGATTTTTTGCCATTCACCAATGGACCCGTCTAGGCAGGCTTCGCGACCGGGGTATCACCCACTAGCCCCAGCGGCTAATGTGGCTAAGGCCAAGGTAGTACCCAAGGGTCGAAATGGCTTTAGTCGGGATTATCATTCATTTGGGCTAGCAATCTTGCTGTACAAGCCGGGTAGCAACAGTCGGCATTTTTTATTGGCAAGCTCGACAACATCTGTGAATTGCCCAAGAACGGACACACGCGAGGAGAGTGAGAGGGAGAAACCAAGATGCTTTTTGGGGGTTTTGGACTCCTTTGACCGAGGCGCCGATCCTTCATGATGCGGTGGCTGTGAAAAACATTTACAAGCATTATTATTTTATTATCATCAGAACCAAATATAGCGATAGATATTATTATAAAGCCTGACATATAAAATAGTTTATGTTAAGAAACTTTAGGACAAAATATAAAACCAAATAGAAAAGCATATGTGTGTTTTATATATATTAGGGATGAGTATAGTTATATATTGTATCATCTTGAATACATCAGACTGTTTATGGGAGTCATACAGTATGGATATAGTAAAGAATATGGAGCGTCACACTCGAGGAGAACAAAAACATAAAATTTATTGCAAAAAAAAAAAAAAAAGAAAACAAAATGAGGTTTGGGGTGCAGCAATGATATTCATGTAGGCCAAAAAAAAACAAAAAGTAAGACCAAATTTTGATAAACATGTAATGTAACTCAATTAGATTTTTATAACGTAAACATATGCTGACCCCTGCTTACATAAAGGCTACATTTATATATCATTTCTTAATGATGAAAAACACTGAATGATGAGTATGCAGAGTGATTGAGAGATTTACAAATGTTCCTCAAAAAACGCACTGAACATATCATATTTGAGAAAAGAATTATACTAAAAGGCCTTTACTTGCTAAAAAAGTGAACTATTAATCAGTTGTGTAGAAGGCATGTCGAATATTGTGCACATAATTTTTTTCAGCAGAGCTATTAAATATGCTAATCATTTAAATGCCTTAGAAATGTATGTCGCTATCGCATTGTGATACAATAATGTTTCATAAAGGTACGCATACAGTTTATGGTAGAAGCCCACAGATGGAAAACACACAAGACGATGCTGTCATTGATAAAGATTGAGCCATACGCATGATTCGGATCTGGAGTATATTTTGCACGGTCATTAGCTCGTAAACCAATTGATCCCCGATTTGCAGAAGGATTGTTTTATTCTATGTCTTATATGTCTTTGTTATGGACTTGTTCGTTGTATAAATCTCAAATACTATTAGCGAGGAATTGAAGATAGGTTTGCAAAAACCAAATTGGCCAAGTATTAGCCTGTTACAAAGGCAGAACGTTACGTAATGAGTTCTTTAAAGTAATCAGCTGTCATTCGCATCACAAACCAGAAACCCCAGCATCTAAAATAAACAGAGTCCCCCAAATTTGGATGGATATTAAAGCTCATGAACAGTCATGATGATGACAGGCAGTTTGGTTGACAGTGCTACTTAAGGTTTCTTTCAACATAACTAACGGGACACTGTCCTCAAACGTGATAGAAAATGTTAAATACTTCAAAGACAGTGTTTTCGAATTCATTTAGTTAACCGCTAACTGGAATACGGACTATGCAGCAAAAGATTTAAGTGGAAACTATGGTCAAAATATATGATGGAGGCCAGACCATACTTACAAATTTCTGATTCGACGTCAGTACTAATGGTCCTTGTTGAGACCGATCTACTACACGAAGGGTCTGTTTCAAAACCATTAACTGCAAACACCAAAGACTCCTCACCCAATCGGACCTAAAACTACACAGTTCACATGCCCCACTCACGCAACTCAATAACAAACGCCCGTGTCGTACGGGCCCCAATTACGCCACATCCGCCCTTTGCGCATTCTGTATGAGGTACGGCAGTGTACGTAAACGTTATGGCCTACAGTCATCGAGCATTATGGCGCGTAAACAAAACAACTGGTGCTTGGCATCGGCTACTTTGATTCTGAATGCTTTATTTCGCCGTAATATTGTATTTGTTGTGTTTATTTTGTTCGACTACGCACTAGAGGAGTGACCCTCCAACGAATAATAATAATCCTCGATCATCATAATAATCACAGACTAATACACATTGTATATAGTGAGAGTATGCTGTCTCCAGATTAGAAAATTATACTGTATTTATCACCTGTGGTTGCGCACGGCACTTTAGTACTTGTTATGTTTGAGCAAAACGTCTACTAAATGCCAACATGTATCGATTTGACTGGCAGGATATGTATGTATACCCGGATATATACTCAATGCTAAGAAATTATTGTGGAAAATCAAAATTAAGATGATCCTGGTAAATTAAACGTTCTGTTAGAATAGATGGGTGAAAAACTGATTAGCCCTGGAAACAGTTAGCATAAAACGTTCCTCGTTAAGCAACCAAATGATGCTAGTGATTGCGACCCCCCCCCGCTCGAATCCACACCCTTTTTCCGTAACAGCACTGACGAGAAACCGAGTAACTAGGCCCACCCCGTCTTACACCCCAGCGATGACCACCGCTGCCCCCCGCAGCAGATAGCTCTAGTGGTTAGTGTACCGGAGTAGTCTTATTTGTATTTGTACTTTGCCAAGTTGGAGGAAGACGGTGTTATCGGAGGGGTGGTTCGGGTGACTCCACAGATAAATGGCAGAAACAATCTCTTTATTTCAGGGGATTATGGTTTGGAAACCGTCTTTGTGCACAAAAGTAAATTCTATCCTTTGGCTTGAAGGGTCTTACAAAAGCATAAATCAACTAAACACTATCGTATTACTCATATATAGATATTATTTATAGATTGATTTATATATATTATATTATGGGCATTCCCATGCTTGGACTTGTTCTCCCCGCGGCCCATGTCCCTTACTATATATTCAGATCTATCTATATCTAGCGCTCGACCTTTCGCTATAGAGCGTAATTTAGTTTATTACGTTGCAACTCACACAAACAATGCCCTCGGATGTTTCACTTTATGACTATCCTATGACGAACACCACCCCCATGCACGCCTAGACCGAGCGCGTTTAATTAGGCTTAAATGTGCTGATAATTCACCCCCCGCATGTGTAGCCAGAAAAAAAATATAATTAGGCAAAGTAAGAAGACCAATAAGACCCAGCCCCAATGTAACCAGACTTTTTGATGGACCCCTCTTGTCGGACCCCGATTTTCGCATCCTGAAGGAGTAGTGAATCATAATAAAAATAAATCTCTGAGTTTAGTATTCTTATCATTTGAGCCTGTTGCTAACTCCTTACACCTTAATTTTCAGGATGTCCGTGTCTTTGAGGTTCTTGCATATGAGACAAGGAAATGCTGAGTTTAAAAAAAAACTACCATCAATATGTTTGCTTTGAATAAGTAGGCCAACATATAAGGAAAAAGAACAAGACAAAAAAGCAGCCCGGTATTGTGCCGAAATAAGGCGAGTCACCTATAAGAATATATAAAAACCAAAATGGGTTGGGGACATATGCCAAAAACCAAAGATTTAGGCTTATATAAAACAGTTAGCCCGGGGTGGGGTGCAACAACCACTATTTACCATCCAAGTACAAATCACCCTTGTCAGATTACAAGCAAGTCGTCCAAAAGCAATTATGTGAATGGTTTGGCTCCTGTAGGAAAAACTGAATGCAGACCCTACAGTGGGAACAAGGTTAAAGTAGTAACGTGAGTGGAAAGAGGGAAAGGAGGAAAGAAAAAGGCATTTTATACATTATTGTGATGGGAATAGCTTCTTAGTAATAAAACCAAAGTGCCTATCAAATTGACACGCCTTTTACCGATTAACCTGAAATTTGTTTATCATTAAAGATTATTTTTAGGGGGATGCGAAAAAATAATCTTCATTTACGGGTGAAGGAGGCACAGGGGAAGCTTGTCTTCCATCTACCATTTATCTGGAAACAGCAGTGTTAACCCAGTGTTAAAATCAGTACCTGGTTCCACCAGCAATCTTAAAATGGCATTTCACATTTCATAAATTTTTTCTTTTGAAAGGCACATAGGATGTTACATTGCACATTGCACCAGTGCGCTTGTCAGCTGAGAGCTCCTGAAACCATTATGTTTTATTGTTAATGTCCATTCGTTATTCTTGTGTGCCATAACGTCAAAGAGGTCAACGGCTGCGAAGTGCAAGGAGCTTGATCTGCCTTTCTCAAGGGCTATGGCAGTTGTAAAAATGGCTGGGTAAGTGTCAATGTCTCTTGTAACTACGGGTGCCACAGGGATTTGCTTTACAGCACGTTTTCTCCTTGTGCTTGCAGGCTGCTGCTTGGTACCATCTATGTGGGGACCGTCATCGAACTTACATGGTAGCACTTTCACCAGGTTCTGATGATGTTGAAAGTTATAAACGTGCAGTGGTCCGACAATGCTGTCCTTCCAGAAGCCAGCCGGTCAGTAGACTCAGAGCTCCAGGGTCTTCCTAACCTCAGGCACATTCTCCATGGCTGTCTGAAGATTGAACGCACATCCTGTTCAACATGACACCTAGAGGAAGGGAGAAAACGGTTTAAGAAATATGATAGAGGCTATGAGTGTTTCTTGCTTTAGAATGAGGGGTTGCAGTTTTTTTTTTTTTTTTTTTTTTTTTATTAAACCAGTGAAAATTTGCATCTGTTTTGTCAGTAGATGTCTGCAAAACCTTGCATTCGACTGGAAAAGTGAGACCAATCCATACTGAAAAAATAATTATAAATAGAGACTGTAGGTAGCACAGCTGTTTTCATCATACGATAATAATAAGAAAATCTGCATATTAGATTTCTGAAGGATCATGTGATATTGAAGACTGGAGTAATTGCTGCTGAAAAATTCAGCTTTGGCACATCACTAGGAATAAATTACAATTAAAATATATATTAAAATAGAAAACAGGCTCCATATACACACCTCAAAAAGCTCAGTGGATGATGAGAACGATTTAAGCCAATGGAAACTGCCATTATTCTGTTGTGTAGTGCTCCAGCAGTGGGCCTGTCTTGCAGCCCGCCGGGTTCAGGTTGCTAGCTCCTCCTTCCGGTAGTCATAATTATAGTGTGCTGAGTTGTTAGTGATTTGATGCTGGATGCGGCGCCGAAGAGGCATGCAGGCCACAGCAGCTAAATGGCACTCACCCGTCGATCAGATACTTTCCCCGTCCAAATTTACTCCGCAGGCGCCTGAAAGAAGAGTAGAATGCATTAAAAAACTTTCTCCAGTAGTAATAGGTAAACCTTACACTGGGTGGCCAAAATTATTCGAACACTAGTATTTTTCACCAGCATCAAAATGGTTTTACAATAAGTCAGTTATTTCTGGCTCTTTTGCTGTAGTCGTTTCATTAGGAAAGCATCAGTTTACATTTCCAAACAGATCCGGACTGCTAAGCACCCTCAAATGAAAAATCAATAAGCACCCTCAGGTAAGATTTGGCAAAACGGAGATTTTATTCATTTGGTTTGTGTTCAGCATGAATCATATAATCAGAACCAAGTGTAGACGCAATGTAAATAGAGATTTATCATAAGAATGTAACTTTTTTGGGAGGTGGTCGTGATGACGCTAAGATCAGTGGACTGCTTTTTAGTGATTATCAGCATAGTGCTCTTTGTGCCATTGCGATGGATGGGAGTAAAACCTTTATATGTATAGGTATATATGTATATATGTAATAATAGGTTAGAGCACCCTCACTAATAGTAAGAAGCACACGCTGGGATTTGATTTCTGGAGTTCGGGCCTGTTTCCAAACATTCACTTTTGCCTTCCTTGATCTTTGTTTGCCACACGGATTCTGACAGCCAGCCCAGTGCTCCACACAGAGATCGCTGATCTCATCATCATCCATGTCTGTCTGGAATGACATGGAAGAAAAAGAAAAACAAACTCTGAAGAATGACCTAAATCCAGAAGAGCTGTGGCAAAGTACTCCAAGATTGCTTCAAGAAACCTACCTGCAAAGCTTACAGTACTGTTAAAAAGTTTGGGGACACTTGTGAAATAAAATGCTTGTAAAATGAGGCTGCTGTCAAAAATAATGTCATAAATAGATTTTCTTTATGCAAAGGAACTTTCTATTAACTAAATTAAATCAGCATTTGATTGGACCCCCCCTTTGCATTTACAGAGCAGCTTTTGCCCTAGGTGCACTTGCACATTAGTTTGCAGGTAGCTTTGCTTGTCACAGTTTCATTCTGGATTACGTCTGTCTCCGTTTGTTCTGTTTCTTCATGTCAATTCCAGACAAACTGGATGCAAGATGAGATTACGGTAAGAGCAAGGGCTGCTGTCAGACTCCTGATATTTCACTACTGACACACTACAGCAAAGACGCAATAATGAATTTATAACAATTTTTTAGGCTGGTGGAAAATACTAGCCTATTCTAATAAATTATGACCACCATCTGTCATGTTTATTGTATACCAAAAATAACATACTATGTATCCATCGTGTCCTCACCCTCATGTTGTTGTCAAACTAGTAGGGCTTTCTTTCTAGTGACACACATAAAAAAATGTCTAGTGGAAAATCAGTGGGGTTGGGTGGTTATTTTGGCTTGGCTGGAGTTCTATGGTATGGACAAAGTCAACTGAAACATCTTCAATCTCCACGTTTGTGTGCCCCATAAAGACCAGAAACATTACAGGTTTGGAAATTACATGAGGTGAGTAAAACGGATGGCACAGGTTTCATTGTGTCGGTGAACAATGGGGGGCCCCGTTAACCGAGGTTTAATATTAAAAGGCATTGTGGGTAGAAATTGGACTTACCTCTACACCTTCGCTATCAGTCATATCCAGGTAGCGCGTTGTGTGATCTTCCACTGAATGGGAAAACATGTCTCGAAGCCTTCATTTGCCACAGCACTGAACTGCCATTTTGCACAGGCATGTCCAGTGTTGCGCTTGAGGTAACAGCGGCCCTGGCATGTCCTTATCTTTCATAGTAGCGCAGGCGGTCACGCAAGCCCAAAAACACAGTGACTCATCCAGTATCGTTTACGGCCCATGCTATAGCACATCAGGGCTCCACGAGAGGATACAAGACTGTCAAAGAAAAAGGTACATATGATGTAACGGCAGCATCAGCAGCTTTCCATCGCAGGACTTGGTCGGTCCAAGACTAAGTCATAGTCAAATCGCTTTCCACAGGAAGTTGAATAGCACAGCGACATGTCAAGCCACAAAAAGATAAGCATGGTTTTGCACTGACACAATCTCTTTTGAACATCAGCTCCCGTTCGCTTCAACGATCTCCACCTGTAAGAACAGGCCCAGGCTGACGATCGTGACTCCAGTTACCGACAGGGACACCCCAGTTCAGAGAACCATAAAACCTAGAGCCCGTTTGTCTCTCGTTTGTTGTCGTAAATGTTCACTTTTAAGCTGCGACATGTCGATGGGGAAATGTTGCCTTTTAATCGTCCTCAGGCGTGTATTAAAAAAAATGTTTGTGTCCAGGTGTAAAACTCATGTTATTTTAGGGGTGATAGAAACATACAGGGTGCTGGGAGAAGATACGGAATCTGTCTCCACGGGGGAGGAGGTAAAGTGAACAGGGAGAGAAGGCCAAGAAGGGCCAATATAAGCAGCTGTCGGTTAGCGTATTTTTCTAAACTCCTGGATGACGGCCTTAGATTCATTAATAGCACAGGTACTGAAATCAAGATGAAAATGCAACACATAAAAATGGCTAGGATAGTTTACAATGTTATGAAAATGGCTATTTAATATATACTGTACTATATCTATTTTGTATATTTCCATAAACTATGCGTATATTCTAAGGATAATGATACGTCACTGACGGATTATGTCGCGGGGGGTTGTATGGGCAAACCTATTGTTAGTTCAGTTAGTCCAGAAAGTCAGGTATTTTGTTAATATGGTTGAGGCCTTACTGGTGGCCTCCATAGTTGTAATTATAGTTATTGTTGTAATACTTATGGAGTATTGCGTATGCAGTTTAGGATGTAATTAAGTAACACGGATTCAATGTACACCGAAAAAAAACATATTGGAAATTATAAGGTTAATCAATTATAATAGCATTTGTATAACAATTAGATGTTACAGAAGGGACATTAGAGGTGATTCTGTAGGCACGTAATTATATTGTTCTATGTCTTTTTGTTGACCCATTCGAAGTTGGATTTCCCTACCACCCCCACCCCACTTAAAATCACACATAACTTAACGCTACCCAGATCTCAAATAGCCGCATATGGGATGGTTAATCTCCCTGGATCTTGATTGTAGATTGCTGCCATATTCCGTTTTGGCATGTTTCCGGTAAGGGAACACAGAAGGCGTGAGGAAGCAGGTTTTTTAGAGTGGAATTGGGTTCAGAATCCTTCACTTTGGGTGTGGGGACCTCCACCTAATACATTTATACCTCAGGATTTAACAGAACACTTCCAAGCCATCTGGTCCCAAAGCCCATACGAATAACTCAGTTACCAGCCCCCCAACCCCACACCCCAACACAAGATGCATTCAATAATAAATAAAAGATATGTATTTATAATGTGTGAATAAACCCACCACAACAAAACATGGAAACCTAGTAGATACAGTATTCGAGGGGGTTCAAGAATAGACTAGCTAAAAAGAGCTCGGAACTAGGACCCCGGGGCGTGGCAACAATATCCCGGGCCTATGCAGGCAGTACTGATGATGGGCCCCCAGCACAACACAATCCAGGTAAAATAAATATATCATCCCAGACTTTTCAAGGGCCCTCTCTTCCTTTGGGGCCCTGGTATAATCATACTTGGTTTTACTGCCAGTCCAATGCCCCTGGATGGAAACAAGATTCTCAAACAGATTGTACTGTACAAGTTAACATATTTCACGCGTGAATTTGTCGGTACTGGACAATTTTGTTTAGATGGTTTGGCATATACAGCAACTGTTATGTAGAAAACTTGGACGATTTGCAAAATTATGATTTTGTAAATGAAATCGCAGCAGAGAACATGAGAATGAGTTTTGCTTAATCTCTCTGACAAACAGGTCATTTTTATATTTTTTTTTTTACACTTTAATGGTCCCATTCAAATACGTCAGATGTAAAAAACACTGTTCAATAAGATGTCCACTACACTGAACTTGAACATGGATCCTTCTTATAGTTCTCTCTTGTACGGAGAATTATGAATCAATATATAATTTATTGGTTCGTTAAGTACTTCCTAACATTTGTCTTTCGCAGTTCTCCTCACGTTAACGATGCTATCCACAGTTTTGTGTTTTTTAAACATTACAAATGTTGCAAAGATGCAGGGAGGTCGACATTTTGCGAGTCGTCGTCGAAGAAATAAACATGATGCAGACTTAGTTGGAACATTCCCGTCATGCGCATGTCGCCAAAATGCATCATCCGCACGGAAAAACGATGGCCCGCGTTCGATAATTTTCTCTTTGGCCAGTGCATCCTTTATTTTTTAGCCATTTCTTTTCGGTTTCATCGCCGTTGTACCAGCTCTCTGAAAACAGCGATGACTGTCCAGGGGGAAATGCCTTGCTGTTTATGAGGGAAATCTGTGGCAGAATGAGACCATGACGATGGGTAAACAGCGCTTTTATAGTTGAAGAAAAGAAGAATGGGGACCAGAGGCAATCCGCCGCTTAATCACTTTTCGTGGGCATTGTGTCTCTCATCCTGTCCGCTGTACAGGCGTGGCGGACCTTTTTTCTTCCTCTGCAAAGGCCACGACGAGTAGGCGACCCTCATTCACTTAGACTCGCATTGCATATTAAAAAATCCCAATCAGAAAATTATGTTATCATACATGTTACTTATGTCTTTACATCTCTTGCAGCTCTCTTTTCCATGCCTTCTTGATCTGTATGCCTGTGCCTGTTTGGTGGTATTTGTGGGGTTGTGGCTGGTACATCTCCAGTGTTGGCTTCAGTTCATGGTGTGATGCTGTCACTGAAAATGGGGCCATGCCAGCAGGTAAACTGTTGAAATCCATTTTAAATCAGTTAGAATCAAGCAAATATCACAGTCATGTTGAATAACAGTCCATGCTGATATTAGTGCAGGCTATTGCAGAGAGCAAGCATGATATTTTTTTTTTTACATTTTGTCATTTATAATTTTATGCTTATAGTACTATAATCAAGATGTTAATAACAGCAATACATGCAATTTAATATATAATATATATAGATTCCTGTTTGAAAGGCAGCGACATACTCCCAGAACAGATATTTGGGGGGAGTGTGGGAAAAGAAACATAAGGAATTAGTCTTATTAGAAGTCTAATAAGATATTTCAAGGTAAAAAAAAAAAAAAAAAAACAACCCACCATGTTTGCTTTTAATTTGGTTTATTTTTTTGGCATATTGGCCAGTTTGTTCGAGCGATCTGCAAGACCCAGATTGTAGAGCGCTGCGTGTTGACAACACATCCTTTATATGACCAGTTTGCCATTGCACAGCGATAAAACATTCATCTATAAAACCTACATTCACAAGCAGAGATTTCACAGTGATATCACAATTCCTGAGTCCTCTGGTACATAATTTCTATTATATAATGTGAATATAGTTTCTTTGTTTCACAGTTTGGCCCTGTGGTCAGCCTAGGTTATTGCTAGGTTGGGTCTTACAGTACTAGCTTTTCCTGAAGGTTTACCATAACCAACCGGCAGCAGGAGCTGCTAGACAGTCTTGTTCAAGAGAAGGAGCTCCTGCTAGGACATCCTTTCAGAGGCGTTCTTATCCAACAGGAATGCCATGATTTAAAACAAAATCTCTCATGTAGTCCATTTACACTGCATGAAACCAGTTTCTGATGAGCAGAATTAAACGCCTCAGACTAAACATATTTTTTAAATTAATCATATATCTAATCTTTAATCTGGATGTCTTAGTTAGTAGATTCATTGTAATTATTGTTTCATGTTTAAATAAATGATCATGGAAAAAATATTCAAAACAGATAGAGTATTGTCCTCTTGTTGTTTAGAGGAAACCATCCTTGCAGAACTCTAATCAAAACTCTACATGGAAGTATCTTCATACTCCTTAAACTCTATTTTTTACATACGGAATACTGCCTGTACTGTACATGGGGAGCAATATAACCAGAAATAAAAACTGAATAAGTGCTCTTATGTAGTCTTTATGTTCTGTTACCTATAGGTGTAGAGTTATCCCAATGTATCTGCAATATTTTTGCTTTTAGCTAACCACACACTGGATTGAACAAAATGTTTGATTGCTTTTTCCTTATTATTGCCAGTCCTTTATATTTTAATTTTATTTTTCGAAACAAAAAAAAAAAAAACAAGTGGTTTCAAAACTCTTTAGTTTGGTTGTTAGCTACTTTTTTGGAGATGGCAACCTGGAATGTATATTTTTGGTGATATTATAAACTACCATACATCCCTAATAATAATGAGCAGCTTCAAGGTCCTCTTTTGTTTTCATATTTTTAATTATAATGTAAGGAATCTGGCTTTTAGACTATGTCTGAATGCAACCCACAGTTAGGTCTCACCAGCTAAATGGGATTTGCAGTTTCATTGTCTCGATCACCACCAAGTTGATGAAAAAGAAGCAATGGCTACCCATACAGCGTTGGCCTTATTATTATTATTATTAGTATTATTTTTTATCCATTTGTGACATAAAGGGATTGTTGTAATTGTTGCATATGTGATTGTGACCGCTGCTACCATAGTGATCCTTTGGTGATAATCCCACATAAACACTCTAAAAAGGTACAAACATAAAAACAGCAT
Organism: Cyprinus carpio; assembly: GCF_018340385.1. Taxonomy (NCBI): domain Eukaryota; kingdom Metazoa; phylum Chordata; class Actinopteri; order Cypriniformes; family Cyprinidae; genus Cyprinus; species Cyprinus carpio. Next base: position 16,108,879 of record NC_056616.1, read on the forward strand.
GTAGAAAACAAACATATTCAATATAAAAATACATTCAACACTACATTCATCTAGGTACAATTCAGGTAAAATAATTAGAGGCTGAATTAAGGTTGTTTTATTTTAGCAATAATATGCAGCAGAAAATAGGTTCTGTCAAATTATAAAAGGGTTTCATATTAAAGCTTTACACATTATAATTCCATTTAGCAGACAATACCGCAGTGATTAAAAAGATGGAAAATATATTTTAGTTATTTTAGATCCGCAGCATATATTATATAATCTTTATCCCTTCCTCTCTCTTCCTTCTCTCTCTCTCTCCTTCTCCTCTCTCGTCTCTTCTAGATATATATATGATATATGAAAGAGTTTAAGATGCAATAAGGCCTCTACGGGCAATCTGAAAATTTCCTTTAAAATTAGCCTTTTTATCAGGGTTCATATTTTTGTGCAGTATATTTCATTAGACAAGGACTATATATCATAGAATAAAATTACTGAACCTAAACATAGGAGCCTGATAAACAATATCATTTTAGCTGGAAAATTTTAGATGGCACTTAGCGGCTGAAAGCTGAAGCAGACTATTAACATAGGGTTTGTTACTAGACTAGATTATTGTCGTATGGACTTATGGCTTCTCTGAGGAATGTCTGCATTTTTTTATTCGTTGTGAACATTTATACTGTGTGGATGAAAGGAGAAAATAAATGGAGGAGAATGAAGCAGAGGAGTAGCAATTCTCCACTTAAAATTGCACTTATGGTCATTAAACGTGTAAATCCCCTTGTTCTGTGACTGTGCTAAGATATTGTAACAACCAATGTGCACACAGCCGTGTTGTAAAGCCGACATGTTCCAGTTTCTGGATGGGAATCCCGCTTGAAACATCAAAAAGACCAGAGTAATAAAGCGGGACAGGCCCATAATATAAACGTCACACATGCCTCGGGCTCAGCATCAACACAAATCTGTTCTGAATTCGGAGGATGACTCGGTTTTTAGGATCCCCAATGACTAAGATCCTGAGACACAGAACACTTGTGGTGACTATGATTGGTAAGCAATTAGGAAGAAGTGGTCAGTAGGATTTGAGAAGTCGACAGAAGATACGCGTCATGCTAAGTCAACAACTATGATTTATAGAGTGGAAAGCCATTTTTTAAGGTGAGCAAATCATGTCAGACCCCCAACGAGGGCCAGGTGTGCAGGTCTGAGTGGCGGCTTGTCTAGGGACAAATTTGGTGCTATTTGTTTCTGATCCTGGAACTGATGTTCAACACCTGGGCTTTTGTAAATGTGGTTGTTAGTTTAAAACGGGGCCTTACACTGATGGCAGTGATAGCTTGCCCGAGGCCTAGCTAAGATAAAAAATAGTAATGTTTTTATTAAAGTTATTATTAAAAAGTAAATCACCAATTCATTTGTCTGTGAAGTTGTCCTAAAAACTAGTGAGCAACATGGTTATGTCAATGGTTTAAACCCACTTAGGGGGCCTCAACAAATTCATTGGGAGGCTTGAGGGTGATTAAATACATTAAATTAATACATTACTATATTAAAAATAATGTTAACATGGTGCCCCCCACGAGCCGGTGCGCATCGGGGGAGGCAGACTTGTTTCCCCCCCCGTCTGCCCCGGGCGGCCCCCCGGGGGGCCGCTGGAGAGAGATAGACCCCCAAAGGGCAATGTGTGACAAGGTCTTGGCCGGATTTGTCTAAGGGACAAATCTTGGCTGCTATTTGTTTTCTGATCCGAACTGATGTCAAAACACCTTCGGGCTTTTTATGGGCCTGTTTGTTAGTTAAAAACAGGGCCCTTACAATGATGGCAGCTGATAGCTTGCCAAGGCCTTATGCTAAGATAAAAAAATTATAATTTTTTTATTAAAAGTTATTATTAAAAGTTAAAAATCACCAATCTCATTTTTTGTTTGCAGTTGTCATAAAAGCTAGTGATGCAACATGGTTATGGTACAAGGTGTTTCAACCCACTAGGGGCCTCAACAACTTCATGGGGGCTTGCGGGTGATTTTAAATAATAAATAAATAATACATACTATATAAAACTAAATGTTACCATTGTGATAATTATATTTATGCTGCAATAACATGGAAAAGATGATCGTGTAGTTATATATCAACATTTCCAGATTCTTTTAATAAAACAGTTGTAAAAACAGCAGCTTTTTTTTCATAATTAACAGCAAAGGAAAAATTTATGTCCTGAAGCCGAAAATATCTTCCCTTGAAATCAAGTGTGTTGGAAAAATCTTTTACATTTAGATTACTGTCGATTATTAGATTAATTCGACCCTATCACTTGCTTAAAGTTAACATTCAAAACACAATAATTGTAATTTGTTCTTTAGCAGACATCAAAATGTTATGTAAATGTTATCATTTATAACAGGTCAGTTAATTTTATTGGTTTAGTGTGATGTTATCCGACAAATGGAATTTTAAGGTTTAAGATTTGCCATGCATTGGTAGTTATAACCATTTGATGTCACATTAAAATTTCCACAATGAAAACTCTGCTTTGCTGAGCATAACATAATGACACGATGTTTTTTCATAAAATGTTAAAAAACCTGACAGACCATTTTAACCATTTCCTTATATGGAGTTATATTCATAACACATCCTGATGACTCAAGAAAAATTATACAGAATGCTAATTGTGTACATGTGGCAGTTCTCTGGTTCTCGTTGTAAACTAAAGAGGCTGAATGAGTCCAGGTCATTCTCAAAGGGAGCTGAATACACCAGACTCCCTTTTTTGAAACCTCATCAACAACCTCTCATCCATCCAAACAAATTAGTCAAGTACTCACTGGAAAATAATTGGTTTGTAATGCTCTTTACAAGTGTATGTTTGTTATGCTGTTGTCAGATCATATCAGGGCACACAAGTGAGTAACGCTGCATAACAAAACCAAAAGATGACTAATTCATACCCAAGACACGTTCACAGTCACATCACTGCTGCCCTGATAGCAGCTTTCCTCAAGATATAGAATAACAGACCCAATTCGGCCCTACAGAGAGTTAGTGCAACCCTAAACTTCAATTGAGAAATATAATATATTATTTTCACTGCACGGCATGGAAATACATTCTTTTAAGTAAATACCTTGATATGAACTAAAGTTCAACAATGATCAAAGGGGCAAAATAATTTTTGTAACAAAAACTGCCCCTAACAACATTTTACTTCTTGAACCAGACCTATAGTCTTAAATGAAATCAACTCTGACTGCAGTCACAGGAGGGATTTTATTAGATCTGCAAGCATTCAATGAAAAATAAAGACAGCTCTATAACTAAACCAGATCAATGTGATTGTAAGGAGCGATACTGTATGATGTTTATAGTCTGTGTTTGGGTGTGCTAAAGCTCAATAATGGCTCTCTAACATGGTTTGTGATCTGTGATTGGCTTGTCACAATGAGTTATGGGTTAGTCAGTGAGTTGTTTCTCCTCTGCAGTGAAACAAGTGAATGTGAATGACATAATCGTTGAGCAGGTCAACTACATCAATTCACATGAAGTCAGTGAATACACACACTATAACTGCTTACAATCATGAACCCCTACTCATGATCTATGAACTGACTGTTACATTAAAAATCCAGGTGGTATATTGAAAAAAAGGATGTTAAATACTCTTGTATACATTAAATGCCATTTTTTTTCTCTCAAAATCAGACAAATTACAATGAAAACTTTGTAAACAAAGAAAGGGAAATTACAAATTTCACTTGCAAATGCACATATAAATGCAATTTGTACACTACAATATGGGGCTCGAACATGGCATTATGTCAGTAAGAATCCTGACCCTTTACTTTACACATAAAAGATCTGTTTTTGTTACAGATCTGTCACAGAGGCTAAAAATGTCACA